>NC_056729.1:1648291890-1648331890 GCF_019279795.1 Protopterus annectens | reverse complement strand
CAGGGGGAACTAAGGCTTTGAAACAAGATGCTTCGAATATGTACTGCAGCATCAGAAATGGGAAAAGGCTGAAACTTAGTTAATGGGCTGAGCAAATCAAATGGCCCAAACTCGTAGCATCCCACCTTAATGAGCATAAACAGGCACAGGCTACAGAGACACTAGCACTACTGGATTAGGAAGGTACAATAAACATAAAAAGTTGCTGTCCAAGAAAACAAAGGCTAGGCCCCAACCATGGAAAAGCACCCTGCTCAGCCTTAACAAGCAAATAAGACAACTTGTCGAATCCTCCAAGGGCTTCTTTGAGAAAAACTTGGCAAACGCAGCCAAGGATAACCATAAGGCCTTATGCAGCTAAGTATGCAGCCTAAAAGTTGCAGGACTAATACCACCACATATACTGACCCCACAGAGAGCAAACCTGCTAACGGATAGATCTGGTGAAAATTTCACTCCCTTATCACCTCCAAACTTAACACAAACCTTTCCCCAACCCCCCCCCCCCCCCCCAACAAACACACACACATCTGAAGAACAGGTCACTAAAGCCTTGTCCAAGGCAAACCACACAGCCTCTATGGGACCCAGATGGCATCCCAGGCTATCTTCTAAACAGGCTAAAAAATAAACTACCATCACTATTAAGTACCCTTTTCAATCACAGGATTTGTTCCTGCAGAATGGAGAATAGCAACAGTTATTCCCCTCCACAAAGGTGGTCTAACACACCCAGGGAATTACAGACCCATAAATTTGACGAACCTAGTCTGCAAGATCATGGAATGTATCATTACAGACCTCGTAAATAACCTCCAAACACAGATCTGTCAAGGGCAGATCCCGCCTGTTAAATCAGGCTGATTTCTTCAAAAAATGTAAACAGGACCATTGATTAGGTCAAATATGCACACTCAGCATACCTCAACTTGGCAAAGTCTTTTGACACAATCCCAAACTCCGGCATTACTGATAAACTTAGCAAACTTAATGTAAACCCCTTTTTTTGTAATATGGGTTGCCAACTGGCTCACAAACCAGACGCACACCATCAAAGTGGTTGACTCCACATCCAGCAGACCTGTCACCAGCAGGGTGCCATAGAGGTCAGTGACTGTTTGGTATACATTTATCAGACGTTCAGGTCAAAACTAAGGGGTTCTGGATGACCAAGTCTGCAGACTACCACAAACTAAGTACACTTGCTGAATCCCCAAATTATGTCAGTATAGTCCAGGAGGGTCTAACGCAGATTAACTGGTGTCTTAGTCACGGGTCTCAAAGTGAATACAAAGAAATGCATCATCATTCCCTTTGGCAAAAAGGATGTCCTTTCACACTATTAAAATCAACAATATCCTAAGTACCCATGAAGAGGCAAGGGATCTGGGATCACAAGTTGATTGTGACCTCAACTTCAACCATGTGTCTACTGTATTAAAGAAGGCCTTCTACATTGCACACTATTAGTAAAGGCGCCACCTCAAGAGCAAAGGAGGTTATAATCCCCTCTATACTCTGCAGTAATCCAGCCCATAATAGAGTACAGCATTCCATTCGGCATGTACTGTACAAAGCACCTGCAGCAACTGGAGAGACCTCAGAGGTTTCTAACAAAGATCAAGAGACTTCAGCATGCAACCTCACAGACTAATGTCCCTGTCACTATACTCTATCATACAGACTTCTTAGGGGAGACTTATGCCTGGCTTACAGAGCAATTTCAGACTCAAACCTAATTAACTTGGTGCATATCCGTAAATCAAATGGGACTAGAGCTGCCCATTCTAGGGACCTAAACATGGCCTTCAATTTAAACAGGACAAGCTGGAGGATCAAGCACGTCTCCCAGCGACTGCCACATCTTTGGAACAGGCTACCAATTCATGTGAAATGCAGTACCTCTAACACCTGTTCAAGAGGAACCTAGAAGAGTGAATGGAGCACCGTAAATTCTTACCAGGGACAGTGCTCACAACCCTTCTGGACATTGGCATTCATTATGAAATGCAGTCCTGGGTACTGACTAGCTTATCTATGGTATTACATTGGGATAAAAACAGCTAGGCTTGAAATGACCTCTGGGTCAAGAGCCTAGTAAACTCCTATGACCCTATGTCATCAATCTAACCAAAGAATTGACAAGATGATTACATCTTACCCCAAGAGTACCTATCAAGCCCCACCAGAGCTGAAGTGGTTCACACTATCCGAAGATGTAAGGAGCATGTTGGCCCGCCCTTCAACCTTAGAAGAAATTAAACAGCCTATCAGTGTGATGAAAAACAGGAAAGCCACTGGACCGAATGTTACAGGGGTCTGAATGACATTCTCGTTAGACCTCTACGATGAAAGTCTATGTAAGGGAATGCTACCTCACAAAATAGGTCAACTAACAAGATTCGTTTTTTTAAAGCCTGGTTAGGCCTCACATAAGCCACAGAAATACAGGCCTGTTTTCATTAATGCTGGTTGAGAATAGGATACTGGCAAAGATTTTAACCTTCAGTTAAATAAATGCATACTATAGCTTATTGCATGAACACAGTAGACTTTGTGCTGGAAGGCAAGGAATATCAGCACTACTTGGGTACTTTTACAGTATTAAACTGACCAGCAGTAAAATGCTCTAGCAATTGACTTATTTATAGACTTCCATAAGGTGGGACTACTTATGGTGAATAATACAAGCCTTTGTTTTTTCAAGGAAGATATGCAATGCTATAAAAACTTCTGTATAAACAGCTAATCCTGTATTATCTGTCGCTCGTCTTGTGTATCCGAATAAGGCGATAAGGGTAGGTGTTCGCTTAAGTATCTTATTACATACAAACATATCAGGATGGATAGCAAAAACATTAAACTTAAAACAAACTGACTGACTACATATATGCAAACTTTCACTCTGGCTGCTCACTCAAAATGACACTTGCTTGCACATGCTTAGTACCTATAGGCACATGCCTGCTTACTGGAAAGCTGCTTGCACATGCTTAGTATCTATAGGCACATGCCTGCTTACTGGAAAGCTGCTTGCACATGCTTAGTATCTATAGGCACATGCCTGCTTACTGGAAAGCTGCTTGCACATGCTTAGTACCTATAGGCACATGCCTGCTTACTGGAAAGCTGCTTGCACATGCTTAGTACCTATAGGCACATGCCTGCTTACTGGAAAGCTGCTTGCACATGCTTAGTACCTATAGGCACATGCCTGCTTACTGGAAAGCTTCTTAAAGGCATCTCATAACACTGATCTACATCCTCCCTCTTTCCTGAGCTGTCTTGCAATAATGACATTTGAATAGACATGCAAATTATACAAACAAATGAACAAAACATTCATGCCCATGCTACCGTGCATCTGGAACAAGGTCTAGAAATGAAACCTGATCTTGTAATGTAGTAGTTGGGACTGGGTTTAGCAACAGTGACAGTCACTGGGGAATGTTCTGCCTTGAGACTCCCGGGGAATAAGTCACTCTGAGAATTGGAGTCTTAAAGGCGAGATGCTGTAATTTTGGCTCTGACACCGGTAACAAATGCTTCTGCTTCCACCTAAATTCCAATCCCCACAATTCCACAATGTACAATCTTCAGCTCTTGACCCAGACTTTTCACAAATCCAATCCAATCCAAACCTTTTGTTTTCTGCATCCTCACCATATCCTTCTTTCAATGGGCCGAGCAGTTTGCTGGTCTTATCACAGAGGGCTTCTGAGACAAATGCTTTTTCAGGAGTTGAACTTTCCCAGCTTTGTTGTTTCTAACACAAAGAACCAACAAATTGCTAGTGACTGGTAATGTGGTTCTGGTTTTCGACACAAGGCTCTGGGTAGGTGAACCAAGATATCCTCACAAAGAATGTTTGAGATTCAGGAGATTTAGAAAAACATCTGTATTTTCTGGTTTTGATTTCTTTAACGGTTGTTTTGCACTTTGAACTGCACGTTCTGCCAAGCAGTTTGACTGTGGGTACTCGGGACTACTCGTAATATAAAAAAAGTCCCACGTTTCAACAAATATTTTGAAATGACTTGTAAACTGTGCACTATTGTCAGAAATGACTGTGTGGACTACCATAGAGAGAATAACCTTTCCAACTTAGTAATGACAGTAGTGGATGTTAGGTTAGGAAGTAGGTCAATCTCAAACAAATCTGAATGAGAGTTTACTAATACCAAGTCATGTTGACCATTCATCTTGAAGATATCAGTGCCTACGGTTGACCAAGGTAGTCTAGGAATCTGGCTTAATTGAAGTGGTTCTTTTTGCTGATAGGGTTTAGTATTATTACCTACAGAACAAGATGAAAGTACCTTGTCCAAGAAGGCCAAGACCTTAATGTACTCTTGTTACAAGGATTTTGGAACAAACACTTTTGGACCTTTCATGACTATACCATTCTCTGACAAAATCTAGTCTCTGTAAGGAAAATACTGCTGCACATCTAGTGGTAAACATTGCTTTGAAGGCCATCCTCGACAGATAAGGTAGAGAGCTTCTGGAGAACTGGATCTGAAGCTGTACAAGTTCTAAAAAGAAACGTTTTTCACTTCTGTGACTTCAAAATCAGGTTTCTCATTCTCATGCTATTCAGAGGTTTTCTGGTCGATCATAAGGTATCAGCAAGATAAAGGTTGCCTTTTGTGTAAACAAGATTGAAATTGTACTTTTGCAATTTGAGCATCATGCCTTGCACTCTAGTAAGAGCTGTGTGCATTGGCTTTCTCAAAATATAGTAACTACAGGTTGGTGGTCAATTTTGGATTTGAACAGGTCTGCCATATATAATCATGAAACTTCAAACATGCAAACCCAATTGCAAAGAGCTCTTTATCTGTTCATACTGCATCTTGGTTAGAGTTCTTGATGTATAGGCTTGCTGGTCTACCCTCTTGAAGAATGACTGCACCAAGACCAAATGTAGAAGCATCACATGGAGTCACTGGTTTGTGATCATAGTATCTTCAAGTAGGAGGACTGGCATTTTTTTTTTGTTTCAGGACATTGAATGCTCTTTGGTGTTGTTCTGACCAGGACCAGAATAACATCTTTGCATGCTAGCTCTCTGAGCAGTGCTGAAAGTTGACTTAGGTCTGGAATGAACTTGCCTAAAGAGTTGACCATGCCAAGAAAAAGTTTAAGGCTTGGACATTGTCTGGAGCTGGCATCTCAAGAATATTCAATTTGCTTGGAAGTGTGGTTGTAAGCCTGAATTGGTAAATGACATACATAAGTTAACATCTCATAGCCTGAATTTACATTTCTGAGGATTCAGCTTAAGACTGACTTCACAAGCTATTTCCAGAACTTTGAGGCTTCTATCATGTTCAACTTCACCATTGCCCCATACAAGAATATCTACTATAATAGTGTCTGGACAGCCAGATAAAATTTGCTCCTTCACATCCTGAAAGACTTGATTGGCAAAATTTATTCCAAATGGCATTCTCAAAAATCTGTATCTTCCAAATGGTGCACTGAATATGGTTAGCAATGAAGATTTTCAGTCAAACAAGATTTGCCAGAATGAATTTTCTAAGACAGAAAAAAAACAGTGGCATTTGGCATGAGGGCAGCAACATCTCTTGGATCAATACGTATTCTAATATCTGAGCTTTTCTTATGAGTTACCACCATGGAAGATACCCACTCTTTTCCTTGCTGCAGTATTCTGTCTAGCTCAGCTTTGACTCTTATTCTGCATAGCTACTGGAACTTTATGTGCTGGCCTGATAACTGGGCTTACTTCAGGGTCTAACTTCACGGAGTACACAACTTTTCGAAGACAAACTGCCAGATCAGCGTGGTCAGAAAAACTGTCTGGGTGAAATTTGAACTCCGTCAGGCTTACATGGTGGACTTCCTTATTAAATCAAAGCAGTCCCATTTTCAAACCATCTCTGAGGCCTAATAATGACTGCATGCGTCTCCTGACTATGTAAAATTGCAAGTCATAGCTGTGCCTAGCAGAGTAATGTGAAAGCACTACTGAATCTTTGGTTTGAATTTCCTCACCACCATAAGCAACAAGCTTCACATACTTCGCCAAATGAAGCTTCTCACCAGCTTTTACTCTAGCAAACATTTCTGCTGACATAACACACCAAGTATCTACTTTGAGCTCTGTGTTCTTCCGTTAATCTGAACGGTACAAAAGACTTCATTTTGTCCACAAATTTACTGCATTGATTTTCACCAAGCACAGACAAACCATTGACATAAAATGTAGGGTTGCAGCTTTCTAAGATGAACCCTCTGTGAATGCCCTTTAATAAAAGAATGTGGCCCTTTAGATTTACAAATACATTTTGAAAGGATTCCACATTTTACAAGAATGGCACTGCTGACTAAAAGCTAAGCACTTTTCACTTCTGGATTCATGATTACCACCACAATTATTACTAACAGACTAGCTACAGATTTTGCTGAGTAACCCTTCTGCTTCACTGAGCATGCTCTGGATTTTGCTAGAAAGGCTCTGCGTTTCACTGAAGTTGCCGCAGTCTTGGCCTTGAATATCTTAACCACGTGCTGCATACCATCTAAATTAGCAGAATACACGTGTGTGCATTTCTCATTTGTAAGCACACTTGTGTGCTTTATATATCTAACAAATCTCAGTGGCCTTATTCAACATTAAAAATCACTGTCTCAAAGCAAAATCTCTCTCACTGCATCATTAACACCACACACAATCCTGCCTTATCAACTCATCTCTCAGATGAAAGGGCAGTTTGAGAGTGTGGATGGAGAAGACTATGAAGAAGCTTCCTCTCTTACTTTTGGAGGAAGATGACATAACTGGTTTCCTAACAAAGGTAGTCTTTGCTGGGTAGTTCCTCTGGAACTTAGAACAGGAGAAAAGGATATGCTTTTGGTCCTGGAGCTCCTTGCCTTTTTCCTGCAAAGATTTGAAATGGTCCGCAGCCGAGAAGCCAAACAAGACATTTTTGCCCAAGGGACGCTTCCCCAAGCGGTCCATCATCCGAGACTCCTTGCTCGGAGGATGGACTGAAGGACTCTCCTGGGAGAGTTCCTTCTTGGTGGCTGCTGCCGTCAACATGGCATCTACCGGAGGCCCCTTACTCCAGTGGGCACGGTCTGCAGGGGGGCTAAGGATTCTGTCTGGCCTTTTGGGGATTGGCTCCATGGTGTCCGGTTCCTTCCACGCCCTGGTGGTAATAAGGTCCACCAGGGGGTCGGCAAGAGGGGACACCCAAGAGGTAGACGGGCCCGCTTCAAATGCCTCCAAGAACACTGACTCGTCCGAGGAAGACTTGGGGGCAGACCACCCACCCCTTATGCGAAGCATTTCCATGATGTCTCCAAAGGAGACATCCTCGGGGGGTGATCTTGGGGAGCCTTCCCCTTCCTCCAAATCCATGTCTTCAGTTAAAGACTCGGGGGAGTCTATGTGCCTCCTTTTACACGTATGCCTGCGAGGGGCTTCCTCGGGGGGGCTGTCCGAGGAGCCCTCGCAAGCAATGTCTTGTTCCAAAGGAACAGCTTAGGGCACTGAAGCGGGCTGTCCCAGTGGCCGGATGGTGGAAGCCTGACCCAGTGCAGATGGAGCGCGGGACGGAGCCGAAGCAAGTGCCCGGGTTCCGGAAGCCCTCAACAGAGCCCTCTCCACTACATCAAAAGCAGAGGGGGAGCCAGCCTCGACCAAAGGATCCGAAAGTCGGCTCCCCCTCGGATCCAAAGAGTGGATCGGAGCCGTCCCCGAGACACTCTGATCCGAGGGACCAGTGCGCTCAGACACAGACGGCGCCGAAGGCACACTAAATCCCCCAGATCCGAAGCTCGGAGCCAGGCTCCGAGAGGTCGGATTCGAAGTACCTAGTACTATCGGCGCCGACCCACCTCCGCTCCGCTGCCCAGCTCCGAACGCCCCGAACCCGGGTAGCGGGTCGGAGAACGAGCTATAGGCTTGAAAAATGGGGTCGAGCTCCCCCCCAGAGGGGGGGGGGGGGGAGGCAGGAGCACTCCCATCTGCATCTGGGCCTGGATGAATCTCCTCATCATCCGGTCCAGATAAGCGTCGGAAAGGCTATACATGGATCTCGAAGAGGCTACAGAGGCAGGCCTTGAGTGCCTCCTCGATAGCCTCGACGGAGATCGGGTCTCCTCCTCCTTAGGCCCCGGTGAAAAGCAGACCGGAGACCGGAGCTGAGGGGAGCCAGCAGCCAAGGAGGCCGGAGGAGAAGCCCGCTTAGCTGGCGGGCCGAACGGAGGTCTCGGCCCGCCGCTTATGGTGCTTCTCTCTCCGATCCTTTTTTCTTGCCTCTCTCTCCTCCAACCCAGCAGCGGGAGGTTGCGTCCCAGGTGGAGGAGGGGGAGCAGGCGAGGAGGGAACCGAAGCCACGGTACCCACCACAGGAGCGGGAGCCGAAGCAGAGTCCGGGGGTAGAAGTCCCACCAGGACCAGCTTCGACCTCCGCTCCTTCAATACCCTGGGGTTGAATACTGCACAAATGGAACATCCAGAAGTGAGGTGTTCAACACCAAAGCATCGAACGCACCGAGTGTGGCCATCAGCAGGGGAAAGCTTATGGCCACACTCGGAGCACTTAGAGAATATTACCTTAGGGGCTTCTGACATAACTAAAGTCTTTTTTTTTTTTTTTTTTTTTTTTACAAAAAAAATAAAAGACAGAGAACTAGTACTAAACTAGCACACACACAAGGCCCCAAACAGTACACTCAAACAGAAACTATGACCAGCGAGGGGTGGGTATAAACTTAAAGTTTTAAAAGTAAAAATTTTAAACTGAAACTATGAAAAGATTAAGGGAAACCTAACACAATCACTCAAAGCTAACTGTAAAAATTCAAAATAAAGCTTTCTTTAGGTAAAATAGTCACTTAGCTGAAGAGCTCAGACGATCCAAGACCTGGCGCGGCAAACTAGATCTGAGGTCATGTAGGGAGAGCAGGGCATTATGGGTGAGGGGAGGAGCTAAGAGCTCGGATCCATAGCTGGATAACCATGCCGGTTCGGATCCGATATCGGATCCATAACCCACAGGTTGCAGACAAATGAATCTCCTACTTCAAATCATTTGTTTCAGCAACAGCTATGTATAGTATTTGCTATGCATTTTTAACTACAGCTTTAAGAGCGCATTGTTAACCTAAACAATCATTCAATTAATCAATTAATTTGTATATAAATTCAGGGGTATGCAATGAGCTTTTTATCTGATGAAGTTGCATTGTCGACGAAAACGTGGTTGTATATTGTGGTGTTAATAAAGCTTTTGGATTACTTTGTGGAGCCTTGCTGCCTTTGGACTTTATTCCTGGAGTTTTTGGTGTTTCCTTCGAGTACGTTGTACCTTATTGTGTAGTTTGGCCATCGTACTTCCTGGTGGTTGTTCCAGGTCTGCCTGCTTGCTACATTTTGGTGGTTTGGGTCTATAACTTCCTGGATCGGTGGATGCTCCACCTTTGTGCAAAGGGATCAGTGTCCGTCCTCTACTTGGATGGGATGAAGCCGGTACTCAGGCTTTGGTTGAATACTTTGCCTAATGGGCTGCAAGTTCCTGCCTGAGCTCATTTAGGATGCAGCCTGGGATGTTAGCGGGTACCAAAGAGGCTGTATTTTTTGCCTTTGAGAGGGCAGCGATGATGACTTGCTCCCTAGAGACAAGGGGAGCGGGGCAGGTGTTGGGGATGTCACGATTTAAATGATGAGGGGAACAGAGGAGTGAACTATTTGCTGAACCTATCTGCCAGCAGGTTGTCTATATGTACAGGGTTTGTATATGCGGTGTCCTTGACCACCAGTTCTGGGCAGATCTGAAGGCTTCCTTGGAGACTGCGGACAAATCTGAAGAAGGCCTTATGATCGTCTTTAGTAGATGTGGCCAGTTTGGACTAAGTTTGCTTTGGAGGCTTTCACTCGTGCTCTTTATTTTCTTGTTCAGACAAAGGAGAGATTACTTCCAATTAGGAACCAGCTCTCAGTCATGGATAGCATTTTTTCCCCTTTTATTATAGAGTTTATTTACTGCAGATATCCACCAGACAGATTTACTCTTCCTTGAGGAGGAGGATGTTTTCCTGTCAGGTATTCCTGATTCCATGCAGCTATATAAATGCTCACATAGTACATTGGTGTAGGTTTGGACATTTGTGCCAGTTCCTAAGGAGGGAGAGAGGGCTGTGAAGCCATTTATACCTTCCCTCAGGAAGTCGTAATCAAGTTTTTTTGTTTGACCCTAGCTGGGGGGGCGACTTTCAAAAGTGGCCACGTTTTGGTCGGATCTTACCAGGGAGCATGACGCTGTAGGGATAGTGCAGTGGTTAGTCATGTTGGATAATACCAAGTCCAAGATAGTATCACCTCTTGTGGGGGTGTCAACCAGTTGGTCCAAGGCATCTGCATTGATGAAATCAAGGAATCTCTGGGCATTTGTGTTTTGGCATGAGTAGTTCTTCCAATCTATGCCTGGACAGTTAAGTCACCCAGGATCAGGGTAAAGGGTTGAATCTTGATAGATTCGAAGAAGTCCAGATAGGTGGAGTAGGTACCTTGCATCAAAGTTGGGGGCCTGTAGCTAGCTAGGATTTGAATAGGGGCCTTGTCAACAGTTAACTGCACCTGCAGTGTTTCCTGTGTGTCATACTGTTTGACCAGCCTGGAGATGTGTATGTCTTTAATATAATATTGAAACTCCATCCCCTTTTGCTTTGCTGCCCACGGTTTGGGGCCTGAGCGTATGACAGGATGAGTAACCTGGTATTGCTGGGGTGCTCTCTGCAACTTTGAACCAGGTTTATGCGACGCATCTTCCTGTGTTAAGAATGCTTGCAATGAGTGCAGTTTCATGTTTCGACTCCTAGCGTTTAGCAGCATGTCCATTAATTTGAGTTTTGATGAAATTTTCATGTTGGCAGTTTTGACTACATGACGTTGCCTAAAAAAGGCACTATGGGGGAAGCAAAAGTCTTTGCAAAAAGTCTGAAGCCCAAGGAAGACAGATGCAGGTCATCTCTGCAAAGCATTGTGGTCTGTAAGCCAGTTGTTAAAGTCAATCATTTTCTGTTTGTATTGAGGTAACATTCTGGGTGACGGTAGAATGCTGCTTATAGCTAGGGACATACCTGCCTGGGACACATTCAGTGAGCTCGATCATGCCTCTCCTCTTCACATAGTCCAGGAATGTATGAATCAAGTCATTCACAGCAACATGGACTGACAGAGTTCCTAACAGTACTTGAGAGACTTGACTGCATGTGCCATATGACAGATTCTGGCACCTAACAAACAACTTTCTCCTTCTCCAGCCTAGTGAGAGGCATATCTGTGCGTCTCACAATGGAGTCTCCTATGAATAATATGTTGGATTTATGGTTAGGCCTTACTAACAGAGACAGGTGTGTGGATTATGTGTGGTGAGCTGTGGAGTTGTGTGTATTTTTGCCTCAGAGGTCTCTCTTGTTTGGGTATGTCTTTGTTGAGGACCTCTGCATATGTGGATGTGTGTTGTGTGGGTGGTTGAGGTGTGGTGTTTGTGTTGACAACCTTTTCAGTGCCATATATACTGACTTGTGAGGGAGAGAGCATAGTCTAGGTTCTTAATGTAATTGCATCCGTCACAAATTGTGTTCCTAGGAGGTAGTAGCAGAGGGTTGTCCGTGTACATAAGGCAGTTGCTACACTGTCTCAGAATGCCTATATCAACCAGAATGGCATGAGAAACTGTAGGAAATTGTCCATCCATATTTTTCAGAATCTGATGGGGGAAGAGGCCAGGGAGAGCTAGGGGGTAAAGGGTGAAAGGTCTAAGATGAGCACTACTTGGTGATCACACAAGTGCTACCAAGGGAAAATATGTAGCTGGAATATCTTGCAATGGGTTAATAGTGCAGCTGCAGTGTGCGATGTGCAAATAATTCCAGACCACCTCAAATGCAGGATTCAAATACCACAAAAATAGAAGATTCTAGTAATAGAACTCTAGCCAATCCTGCTAGCCACTGCTCTCTCTACCAATCAGCTTGTGCCAGACAAGGTCCAGGCAGCCCTGCTGCTCTCACTAGCAGAGAAGATAGCCCCCTACCAACACAAGATGGCTGCCAGAAACACACAAGGCAAAAACAAACTGCTCTGGATGCAGCAAACCAGTATCCAAACGATGCTACTCAATCTGAGGGTCAAGAACAAAGTAAAACTCACAGAAAAGAACAGATTAACCACTTGCAGACAAACAGAACTCGCAATATAAAAAAATATAGTTAAACAGTAAGGAAATGCAGTTCATAGGTAGGTACTAAGCTATCTGCCTGAAGGCATTTACAAGCCTAGCCAGAATGTTTTGGCTTTCGCCGCCCCCTTAGATTAGTTCCCTGTGCCTCTGTCCAGCAGAGCCAATGAAGTGATCCCCAGAGTTAACTTAGTTTCCCATCCACTCAAGGTTTCTCTTGAAGTGTTAGCAAGGAGATCTGCCTAATGTAGACTGGAATCTTGTTCCAAAGCATGGGAAGTCTCTGGGACAGGAATCTATCCCTCTGGCACGTCCTATTTATTGTTGTGGTGAGGTTTAGATCCCTACAGCGTGTGGCTCGAGGGGATAAGCTTTTCTTTAGGTGGAGCATGTCCAGTTCTGGGTTGGACATGGCCTTGTATGGAAGGCAGAGATCACCTCTGAGTAGGCGGTATGCAACAGAGTACAGCTGGAATTTCTTCAGTCTAGCAGCATAGGGCATCTGTTTGAGGGCAGTGATCCTCTTGGTGAGGTACTTCTGTGGTCTTTCCAGCTGTTGCAGGTGTCTTGTAAGATACATCCCAAATGGGGCGTTGTACTCTATGATGGGTCTGATGAGCGATGAATAGAGGGGCACAATGACCTCTTTTGATCTGGATGTGAACCCTTTCGTGACAAGGTGGGCCACATAGAAGGATTTTCTAACCACTCTGGCAATGTGATCATCAAAGGAGATTACTATCTACTTGGGTCCCCCAATCCCTTAAGTCTTCTATAACTTGGGGGACTACCACTTATGTGGTAATTTGTGGGTACTTTCTAAAGGGAATGACTATGCACTTTTTGGCATTTAGCTTGAGGCCATGACTTTGACACCAGGTATTCTTCTCAGTGAGACCCTTTTGGAGGAGGTCTGTGTCAGCCGGGAAGTCAATTACAGCCCCTAGTTTGCAAACTTGGTCAGCCATAGTCCTCCTGTGCTTGCCTGTACCTCTGAGAAGTATATGTTGAACAAGAGGGGTCCTAGGACTGAGCCCTGGGGAATGCCACTTGTAACTGGATTAGAGTCAGACCTAGCCCCTGCAACTCTTACCATGTGGGTTCTGTCCGTGAGCCAGTTGGCAACCCATGTTGTGACCTAGGGGTTTATGTTCAGGCTGGATAGCTTGTCTATAATACCAGAATGGGGAATGGTGTCGAAGGCCTTTGCGTGGTCTAGATAGGCTGTGTGTACCACCTTTCCCTTGTCTATATCCTTGGTAACTGTCTCAAAGAAGTCCACCAGGTTTAGGAGGCATGATCTGCCCTTAAAGCCGAACTGGGTAGGGTACAGTGTTTGGAGGTTACAATGTCTCTGTTAATAAGTTCCATGATGCGCTCCATAGCCTTGCAGACCAAGCTAGTCAGGCTTATAGGGCGTTAGTTCCTGGGGTCTGTTGTAGCTCCACCTTTGTGAAGCAGAACTGTTGTGCGCCACTCTATGGGTACGTTACCTGTGGAGAGGTGGAGTTTGAACAGTGTGTTTAGGTGAGGGGTTAGTCTGAGCTCCTGTAAGACACAGCCTGGGACACCGTCCGGTCCCATTGATGCTGTGTTTTAGGGCTTTGGAGAGGGCTGTTTTAACCTGCGTGTCTGATTTCAGGGGCTCTACATTCTTTTAGTATGGTTATGGGCCCTTTTGGGGGTAGGAGGGGGCGAAGTCTGTGCTGAACCTGTCTGCCAGGATGTTGGCAATATCTGTCAGTTCAGTGTATTTTGTACCATTCTGCACCAACTCCGAGCGGATCTGAGCATTGCCACTTAGATTCTTGACATACCTAAAGAATGTCTTGTGGTTATCTTTGGAGTCCTTGGCAATTTTTCTTTCGAAACTCGCCTTGGATGATTTTATGAGGGATCATAGTTTCTTGCTGATACTGATCAGGGATGTCTTCCCTTCTTGGGATTTTACTCTTCTGTACTAGTTTCCTCCTTCTGTTGTATTGGCAGGAGTCCACCAGACTGGTTTCCTTTTCTTGGAGGAGTGAGTCTTGGTTTTGCTTGGGATAGCATGTTCCATGCATTCTTGTAGGTGCCCGTAGAATGCATTAGCAAAGGATTTTGCAGCTTGGACAACGTTATGCTTTAGCATGGGGCCTTTGAAACTTTCCACCTCAGTCTTAAGTAACATGAAGTTTGCTTTTGAAAAGTTTTTCACGGTGGTTTCCTTGTCCGGGGGTGGGGGTGGAATGTGGATATCCAAAGTGATTTGTTTATGGTCAGATTAAACCAGTGAGGGATGACCTCCGGTGTAGAGCACAAGTCGCCCATGTTGGTGATGACCAGGTGCAATATGTTGTCACCTCTGGTGGGATTGTTTACCAGTTGATCCAGGGTGTTTGAGTTTATAAATTCTAGGAAATGTTGGGCATGGGAGTTAGTACTTCAGTATTTCTTCCAGTTAATGTTTGGGTAACTGAAATCATCCAATATTAGGGTGTTTGGTAGGACCTTTATATTTCTCAGTGTTTCCAGAAATGAGGAATGGCGGTCCTGGGACATGGTGGGTGATCTGTAGCAAGCTACAATTTTAATTGCAGTTTTGCCTGTTAGTTGCACATGGATGATCTCTGAAGCATCGTGCTGTGCCACTAACCTCGAGGTGTGGGCATCCTTTAAGAATATGGATACGCCCCTGCCTTTTGTATTTCAGTCCAGGTTCTGTGGCCGAAATATACAGTACGAGGTGTAGCCTGGTAGTGCTGGGGTGCTCTCTAGAGCCTTAAACCAGGTTTCTGTTACTGCACATATATCGATTTTTCTCCATACTGAGGAGTGCCTCGAGTGTGTGCATTTTGAGGTTTAGTCTTCTGGCATTGAGTAGCATTACCCTTTTGATTACTTGTGCTATTTATGGTGGTGGATTTGTCTTTTGAGCCTTGCCTAAAAAAAGGCAGTATGTGTGGCAAGAGCCTTGGCCAGTATTCAAAAGTCTAAGGGTGACGGGTGCAAGCAGTCTCTAGCGAAGCAGTGTGGCTTGTCGAGCATGTCATCTCAGGCAGATGACACTGGATCCCGTTTGAATGACACCAGAAACTTAGCCAATTGTTGAAATTGATAATTTTTTCTTTATACTGTGGTATCAATCTAGGTGAGGGCAGGATGCTACTCAGGGTCAGGGTCATACCGGCCTGGGCTACAAGATCAGAGAGCTCTTCCATGTAGTCCAGGGAAGTATGGCTCAGGTCATACACATCAACATGGACAATGAGAGTCGTATTTGTACTTGTTCTGGAGTGACCCGAGTGCTTGTGTTATGTGATGGATCCTGGCACCTGATAGGCAGCTAACCGTAACCTTCTCCTTATTCAGCCTAGTGAGTGGGACGTCAGTATGCCTACCTATAGAGTCACCTATTACAAGTATGTTGGGTATGTTATTTTGCCTTAAGGGCTGTGATTGCATGGCACACTGGTTTTGTGAAGTATGTGTTTCATGATTTGTGTCGGGGGGTGGAGGTTGCTTGGATATCTGCTTTGGAGGTCTCTGTTGCTTTTGCATATTTTAATTTAGAGCCTCAGATTAGGTTTTCGTGTATTTGTGTGTGTTTTTTGCCAGTGCTGGTTTAATGGGTCTATGTGAGACTGGAGGTGTGATGCAAGTATTTCCCTTCTCTTGATGGTCTGATCCAGCCTTGGGTTGAGAGTTTAGACTCCAGTTTAGCTGTATAATTGCATCTCTCACATGTATTAGTGTTTGGTGGTAGGAGGAGAGGGTTCTGTGTACATGAAGCAGTTGTAACATTGCCTCAAAATGCCCAGATTCACCAGCTGGACTGGAGAGTACACCTGAAACTGCCCTTTGGACATGCCTGGATAGGTACTGTGAACTGTTTTACTGAATAGCTGGTAAGGGTGAATAGAGAGCCTTGTCCTTCTGTACAGTATAGGAGGGTCTAGTGCTAGGGTTTATAAGTGCTTGCTATGCGTTTTGAGCAAGTGCCGGGCTAAGAAATGAATGGCTTGAGTGCTTAACTTGAAAGTTTGTCTAGTTCAAAGGGAAAATTTGAAGAGGAGACTTTGTGGAGCCAGGAATACTTATACCCTAGCTAACCAGCGCTGCCTGGCATGCAAACCCGGGCAAATGTGTTATTTATAGCAGGGAAGTGAAAGAGATAGGAATTAGCCCAAAATGGCCAATAAACTACTAATTTCAGGGACAGATAGGCTGCTAAAAGCTCCCTCTCTCACAGTTGAGCAGAGAAACTTCCTTATATCCAACTAAGGTACAGGTATGGGCAAACCCAGAGATTTGTATCAGCCCTGAATTCAGCACTGAACCTGAAAACTGGACTATGCCAGCTTAGAAAGGTAAACAAATATATATATATATGTGTATATATATATATATATATATATATATATATATATATATATATATATATATATATTCAGAAAATAAAGCAGATATAATCAAAAACACTTTAAATGCACAGATAAGGATACTTATTGTTATATATCTCAGATCAGAGTTGTAGCCAATGCCCCTAGTAATAAAAGTAGGAACAAACAAATACAGTAAAAGCAGATGAATAAAGTGCAAATTATGGCCTGGATCAGTGCTCAAGTTATACAAACAAAGCTAGATTCAGCAGATTATGCTACAGCAACAAGGAACACCAATTTCAGAAATAAATGGTTCAAATAAGCAGGCACAATAAGCCTGTGACCAGAAATTCCCAGCTCAGAAGGGCAGAATCCAGCCTCCCACAAGAGTGCAGACCACACCTTCTTAATGTAAAAGAATTGGCCTAAAGCACAAGTGCTTAAATAAGAACCAATACACTTTGAAGGCTAAGCCTTCAATCAGCAACTCCCAACTCAGGACGTAAGCTACCTGTCCTGCCACAACAGTGCAGACCACAAACCTTCCTAATGTGAAAACTGGTCTGAAGCCAAAGTGCGTAATCCAAAGGCTTAGAATAACCGTTTCAATTTAACCGGCTACTAACAAGCAGTAATAAATGCAGCAGAATAAATTCTATTAAGTACTTTTAAGAACAGGCAGCAAGAGCAAAATAAGTAAAGTAGGAAGAAAAACAAACAGTAAACGCAGATGAATAAAGTGCAAATTTTTTTCCTTTTCTCTGTATTAGGTAGAATGAGCTAGACACTAGACTGGAAGGTGCGTCACAGATGAAATATACAGTAGGGGCGGGCAATTGCAAAGCCACCAAGTATAAACAAAAAACAATAGGGAAGGCAGGGAGGGGGAAAAATAGCACTTTAAACTCAGAAAAACAGCACTTTCAACACAGATCAGAAGCCAGCAAATATAGATCTAAATCAATCAAGCAAAAACAATTAGAATACTGTAGAACTTTGGAAAAGTGCCAAAAAAAAAAAAAAAAATACACCTATCAATTTATATTTCGAGTTGTTTCAGTAGCACTATCAGTCAGAACTCAATTAGATTCAAGCAATGAATGCAGAGGTAAACAGGGAATCTTAATTATACTAGCAAGCCTTGAGACAATAAGATAAAACGCACAATTTGTTTGGCCAGTATTTAACAGAGCAGGATTAAGGGTGAGGGAAAAATAGCACTTAATAGTTAATCATTAAACTGCTTTAAAACAATGCAAATGTGATATATTAGCTATAACGCACAGATGAAACCAATATTTTATTGCATTTTATTGCATTTGCATTCTCTGAAGTACAGGCTAACACAGAAGGCCTCTGGCTAACTTAAGATCGCAGATGACTGCAAACTAGGAACCACAGAGTCCCCAAATGATGTGGAAATCCTACAGAAGGCCCTCGCTGAGACAGATGCCTGGTGTCAGCGCCATGGCCTCAAGCTCAATGCCAAAAGTGCATAGTCATTCCCTTTGGTAAAAACTTTGTACCCATGAACTATTACACAGACAGTTCTACTTAACACTGAATGTGTGATAAGAGATCTTGGGACCCACGTGGACAGTAGTCTGTCCTTTGACAGTTACATCGCCACAGTATTCAGGAAGTCCTACATGGCACACCTCATCATAAAAGGGTTCTCATCCAGGAAAAAAAAAAAAAAAGAGGTCATTGTTTCCCTCTACTCGACACTCATTAGACCCATTATAGAGTACAACACCCATTTTTGGAATGTACCTAACAAGACATCTGCAGCAGCTGGAAAGGCCAAAGAAGTACCTCACAAAGAGGATTACTGGCCTCAAACAGATGCCCTACACTGACCGCCTCAAAAAACTCAAGCTTTACGCAGCATATCACCTACTCTGAGGTGATCTCTGCCTAACATATAAAGCTTTGTCAAATCCAGAGCTGTTGGACATGCTGCACCTAAAGAAATCCCAATCCCTCTGCGCTACACTGTCTAGGGACCTAAACCCTGTCACCACAATAAAGACGACATGTTGGAGGGAGAGATTCCTGTCCCAGAGACTTCCCATACTCTGGAACAGGCTACCCATCTATGTCAAGCAAAGTTCATCATTAGCACTCAAGAAAAATCTTGATGAGAAATAGGAAATACACCCCGGGGATCACTTCTGTCTCTCTGCTTGACAGAGGCACAGGAAAATAACTTTCTTAGGTGGGGTAAGCCAGGGAACTTTGTTGGCTAGGCTTACGTAGGCCCTCGGGCCGATAGGTAGCCTAGTACCTACCTATGAACCTAAGTGAAAATAAATTTAAAAGCACTTGGATTGGTCTTGGAGCCTGAGGAATTTCATAAAACATCCCAGGGATGATGCACCTCAGCAGAGCCTGGTTCAAATCCTCAAGGACAATTAGCCTAGTACTAATCTATGAACCTATTAATCCAACCTGTTGTAAACAGAACTAATCCTATACCTGCTCTCAGTCATATGCTTTTACCACTATTCTCCTGTACAAAAAAACTAATCCTATACCGGCTCTCTGGGAAGTTGGTTGGGATCTGGGAGGTTGGTATAATGAGTAAGGCTCACAAGGGCAGTTAGCATAGTACTAATCTATGTGCCTGTCGCATGTTACCAGTATCCTCTTGTACAAAACAAATTAATCCTATACCTGCTCTCAGTCATATACAATTACAACTAGCCTGTAAACCACTACTACCTCCACTCCTACATAACATTACATCTTAACTCATTACGCATCTTGAACTCCTTGCAAACTTTACTGCAATGAAAGAACACAACTTCTTTACAATAATGTTTTTCTGCAGCATCAATCCAATTACTTCTGCAAGGTTTTACAGCTGGAACTGTATATATACACTTCCAACTGATGTAAACACAAATTATACCTCTTGTAATTATGTTTGCTGTTTCAAAGATAAATAAAACCTTTTTTTTGTTTGCATGGACTTCAAATTTGTAGTGATCTTTTCGATGAGATAATCTTTGGGAATGCATTTACTTAATGGTTGCATTACTGGGAATCACTTTTTGTTTAAGCTGTTAATCACCTTCATTCTTCAGTCTCAGTATACGCAACAATCAGTATGTGAATCAATAATCACAATGAAACTAGTTCAGTCTGTATAAAATCCCAACAAAGTCTATATTTGTAGTAGGTAAGTGCTTTCATGACAATGTCACTAAATTTTGATTGAATGTTTTTTTAAAAATGGGGATGTCTATCATATGCTTTTATATGGTCTGATGAAGTGACATTGCTCGTCATACTGAGATTTTTTTTATTCATTGGTTGCTCTACCCAGTATTTTTGTGGATTTATATGACTTTTTGTTTTACTGGTGAAACATTTATTCTAGCAGCTTCCTTCTTTGTGCTCCTTGGATTTTGTTTTGGTGGCAGTTGGAAACAATGGCTGAGGAAAGTGTGGCCAGCAAAATGGTTAGAAATGTAGCTGCACAGGACATAGAATTAGACTATACTCCTAACTCTATACCTGGAACAACTGAACAAATAGGTTTCAGGGCTTGATGAGCAAGAAAGGTAATCCGCTGCTATCAAATGAAATGAACATAGATAATGTTGACAATGAGAATGATAATGACATTGACTATGCAGTCTTTCTAAGAGAAACACAGACTGGAAGACTCTACCGATAAAATTACTAAATTTAGAGGTAGAGAAACAGTTTCAGACAGGGAGGTCGTACAGTCAGAATCGGAACAAGCGCAAGCTACCTATAGACTCCCCAGGGTTGAATGCACCCAAGAAAGCATGGAGGAAAGCAGTTTAATTTTGAGTATCTCCTCTCGACCACTGACTTATGAGGAAAGAAAAGTATTGGAAAGGGGACTTTCATTTATCCCTGCACAGAGGACAGAGGTAACTGATAGCATAATAGACTTACATATGCTTGCCGGAAATGTTTTACCCAAAATAATGTTTAAGAATGACAATGATGGAATAGCAATAACTTTATTTTCAAGAAACCGAGCACTTTTATCCCACCTAATCATCCAGTGCTAGATGTTTTTATTAGTGTATGTGAGAATGAGCTCTTTGAAGCTCTAGGTAAGAACAGGAAAGTAGTAATTTTAATTTAAACAAGAGTGAACAAAATGCATTAAAACAGCTACAATCTGATGGCTCAGCAGTAATTAAACAAGCTGACAAAGGTGGATCTGTGGTGCTAATGGATAGATTATACTAGGACATGCTAATGTTCCAAATGCTGGATGGCACTACAACATACAAGAATATAAGTAACAGACATGGGTAGGATGATTAGAAAGTTAAATGGAGTTTTGTATGAATGTCTATTAGATAATACTATACCCAATGAGTTGTATAATTACTTTAAGGTGGATAATCCCTTAGTACCTAGCATACATGGACTCCCTAAGATCCAGAAGGATGCTCAGAATCCACCTCTGAGACCAACTGTATCTGGTCATAATTAGCCCACAGAACCCATCTCTATTTAAACTGAGAAACATCCGAGACCAATAGCTGACAAAAACATTAATATTTTAAGGGATAACAAACAATTCTTACAAGATCTTTTTGATTTTAAAGATGGATATGAAGGAAGTTTAAATATGCCTTTGTTAGTTACACTAGATGTGTGCTCATTATTCACATGCATTCCCAATGATGTTGGTCTGATATTTCTAAGGGAATACTGGCTGGATGAGGGAACCTATGATGGAGCTAAAACAGATCTGATATGTCTGTTGATGGAGTTAGTTTTATCTAACAATATTATGTACTTTGATGTGAAATTATTTGTAGAGAGAGATGGCGTAGCTATGGGCACAGCTAGTGCCAATAGCTATGCTAATCTCGTCATGGCTGAATGGGAGAACAAATATATGCTACATGGAAATAAATGGCAGAAAATTTTATTCTATAAAAGATTAGTAGATTACCTCTTTCTCGTTTGGAATGGGACTGTTGACACTCTAGAGGAGTTCCATACTGAAATAGGAAATGGCACTAATTTTCTGAAGTTTGAAATGAGTTCCTCTACTGAGAAAATTGATTTTCTTGATGTCACTGTTCTTATAGATTATGTGGAGGGTATAACTACTAGATTTTTCAGGAAGACATGCCATAGGAATACTTTACTTCACTTCATAGAAGTAGCATGTACCCAGGACACATATTTAAGAATATAGTAAATGGACAGACCCTTAGAATCTTTAGATTAACAGCTAATGATGAAATATTTAAAGAACTGGTAGACATTGGTTCTAGGTTTAGTAGGAGAGGATATAGAGACAGGATGACAGATGATATTCTAAGTAAAGCCACTTCCTGGAGAGATAACATAGGTAAAGAGGTGAAAGGATAGAACACAAACCCAAGAAAGCAAGTATTAGATACTCCACATGCTATACCAGTGACTTAATATAGTAATGAAAGTGATTAAGAAAAATTGGTGTATCCTAACTCAGAATCCTGAGATTAAAGAGGCAATAGGAGACTGTCCTAACTTTTTGTTTAGAAACAAGTCATTAAAAAGAATGCTATGCTATCTCAAAGAGAGTCAGAGACATAGAACAGAGGGAGCCAAAGGCACAACATCCTGTGGCAATTGCAATCAATGTACACATAAATAAGAGCAATTTATTTTATTTATCATTTGTTGACCAGGAAAGTCCGACTAGGTTCCACAGAGCCTGTTTTCAGTGGAGGCCCGGGGAGAAATGCTCCAGATGCAATGAATTTATCCATCCAGACACTTTGCGTACCTATAGTTTTGATGCAACAGCAGACCAAACCTGAAAATGTTGTTTATTTGGCAATCTGTAGCCTATGTTCAGCATTCTATATAGGCAAAACTAATAGGAAACTCCGATATAGGATTAGAGAACATCTTCTCCATATTAGAAATGGCACTACTACAAACGCATTAGCTAAACATGTAGCTTCACAAGGAATTGAACATTGTTTTACTTTTATGGTTATAGAGAGAGTTGACTTCAACAATAGAGGTGGTGATATACAGGACTACACTGGAACTTCTGAAACCAGACGGATCATACGACTAAGGGCGAATAAAGGGAAGGGCCTTAATGACAGTACCTTTAAGACCAGTATTAAAGAATAGGAAACTATTTAAATGAAATATGATCCATCAAACATTTCTAGGGACACTAGATACACAGCTTTAAGTTGTACAGATGCATTTTGCATTCATAGATTTATTTTAGTTTAGCTAACTACTGTATATATTCTTGTTTCTTTTGAAGGTTTAGGAAACTAGCTTTACAAAAGTTTTTATGCTTACTTAAGTGATGAGTTACTCATTTGACTGGATTTTACTCACTTAACTGATCTTAAATTTTGATTGGATGAATGTTTTTTTAAAAATGGGAATGTCTATCATATGCTTTTATATGGTCTGAAGTGACATTGTCATGAAAGCGCTTACCTACTACAAATAAAGCCTTTGCTGGGGTTTTATATGGACTGAACTCGTTTCACTTGGATTATTGATTCACATACTGAGATTTTTTTTCATTGTTTGCTCTACCCAGTATTTTTGTGGATTTACAGGACTGTTTGTTTTACTGGTGGAACATTTATTCTAGCTGCTTCCTTCTTTGTGCTCCTCAGTATACACAACGTTTGTTGGTTACATTTTTGATAAAAATGTTAAGGCGATACAGAATTAGTCATTCACTATGAGATTATGCTGGTAAGCAGAAAGGGATACTACAATTGTTAAGTAGGGCATCTACTGTTATGCTAAGTTCCTACACAACTGCACTACAACGTTCCTTAATCAATATTGCAGTATTCCTTACAATGGGGAAAGTATTAGAGTTACTGTATAAGATGGGAAGAGGAAGAAGGAACTGAAGAACCCTCTAAAAAACCAGACACCCCCTGGCAAAACGTACTCTGGCCCTAGAACTCACATCCAACTTTGCTTAGTAAAAGCATGCACGCAAGACCAAATAACAGCTTCTAAAATTTGATCCAACATGGAGACCCTTGAAAAAAGCAACCCTCAAAGCAGAATGAGCACAAACAGATGTAGGAAGATGCTTGCCATGAAAATAAAAAGGGGTTTTTGAAATCCATAAAGAGCTAGTTTGGTTAGAAACAGATAAACCCAACTGTTGTCTTGAAAAGAAACTAAGCACTACTGATTTCCCATCTTTACTTTAGTCTTGGATAAACATCAGTTATGGGGAATTAAAAAATGGAGAACCCTCTCACTATTTTGAAGAGAAGAAAAGGAAGGAAGATGGATAGTCATTCAAACACAAACAGACTAATTTACTCATAAAATAAGGATTGGTTCTAAGACACCCTGTTTCTGCGAAATGCCAAAAAAGGAGGATCTGCCATAAGGGCTTGAAGCTAAGACACTGACAGAAATCAAAGCCAAAACAGTCTTCCAGGTACACAGTTTTAAAGAGGAAGGGGCTCTCCGTTCAAATGCTGGCAGAGTCAATTCTAAAGAACAAAGTTAAGGTCCCAAGGAGGAGGAGGAGTCTTCCTTGAATGCCTAATGTGAAAGGCACCTTTTAGGAACTGTTGAACCTTAAACCTAGACGAAAAGAATTGGATCCGGAGGTAGACTAACAGAAATGGCTGACAAATGAGATTTAACAGAGGAGTATGCCACACTAGAACCGAGCAATTCACACAAATAAGTACAATTGTGTAAACTCTTACTATAACAGTAGATGTCCATTTCTTCACTATTGCAGTATTCAAAACTGGGCTGTCCTTTGCAGGAGATCTGTTCAATATCTGGCCAGTATACCAAAGCCTTTTGGTACTTACAGGCACCATACATCAGACATATGCTCCCCGTGCAAGGTGTAGGGTACAAGGGCAATGTAACAAACACATGTTCAGAACCAAAAAAGCCCCAGGAGGAACAGAACTTCCCTACGGACAAGACCATGTGCATCCAGAATGAGAAAAGGAACAATCCCTTGGCCAGAAAGGCAAGGAAGAAATAGGCTAGAGCAGAGAGGGCAGGAGAGAGGGAGCAAATACTTTAACACTGAAGAGGAGGACATCTATGGACATGTTAAGATTTTACACAACTGTACCAAGTCCTTTCATATCACTGTTGCAGTATTCATAATTGAATACGAGTACAGAAACTCAAGAGGAAACCTGTGAGGACGACGTCACTAAAGAGCTCTCCAGAAACCCATGCAGGCTATCTCTGGCAAATCAGCCCTGGCAAAAACATCAAGCTTATAATGTTTAGTGAAGGTATGAACAGAAGACCAAGTAGCAGCCTCAAGGATGGAAGTGGTACCCATCCCCTTAAAAATAAGCACAAGATGAGGCAACAGCCCTGGCAGAATGAGCCTTTAATGAACAGCAAAATGAAATGGCCTTAGAAATTCAAGAAGACATTGCTTGCTTGGAACACCTAAACCCAAAGACATGGGATGAAAGGAAAAAAAGCTGCTCAATTTGCAAACTTCAGTTTTATCGAAAGATCATCTAAGCTGTATATGCAAATTCAAGTTGTGAAGAACCTTCTCACTGGCAGACCTTAGAGAAGGAAAAAGGGAAGAAAGATTGAGTAGACTGATTAAGGGACAACTCATTGACCATTTTAAGCATAAAAGAATAATTAGTACAAAGAGACCATGTCTTTCTGAAAAACTAAGAAAGGAGGAACCGCCATGGGAGTCTGAAGTGCAGATACTCTCTTAGCTGAAGTGTTGAAGAGTGAACAGGAGAGGATGGATAAGAGGCATTTTGTTTTGTATGAGAAGGTGCACCCGGTGAGGTAACCTGTAGTGAGACTCCGGACAACTGAGAAAGAAAGGGAAACCAATGCTGATTGGGTGAAAAGGGAGCAACTAGCAAGACTTTGGGAGAGTCCTGCCTGATC
Organism: Protopterus annectens; assembly: GCF_019279795.1. NCBI lineage: Eukaryota > Metazoa > Chordata > Ceratodontiformes > Protopteridae > Protopterus > Protopterus annectens. Next base: position 1,648,306,401 of record NC_056729.1, on the reverse strand, counting down.
TTGTACAGGACTCATGGTATCAGAGGAAGGGGAGAGATGGTATACAGAAACATCCCCTTCCAAGAAAAAAACAAGGTGTCCTCTTTCCACACCAGAGGAATTGGGACTCTGGAACAGAATAGATAAAGAGGTCTGTTCAGAGGGGAGGCAAAAAGATCTACCAAAGGAAATCCCCAGAGATGGAGAATGTTCAGGGACACGTCTGTGAAACATCCATTTGTTAGCTTGTGTGCTGGACGTCCTCAGACAGTGCCACTAGACTGTGTTCCGAGGGAATGTAAACAGCCTCAAGAATTACTTGATACTGGACAGCTAGATCCCAGACCTGTAGAGCTGGTCTGCAAAGATAGGGCCTTGTACCCACTTGCTTGACATACCATGTCACTGTGGTATTGTCTGAAAATTTTGAGGGGCTTGTGATGAAAGAGGGAATGAAAAGCCTGAAGAGTAGTACAGCCCTCATCTCCTTTACACTGATGTGGTCTGACCTAATGTGGAGGCCAAAGACCCTGAACCTTGAGATGGCAAAACGACACCCCCCCCCCATCCCCTGTCTGAGGCATCTGTAAGTCTTGAGTAGGGACTGATATCCCTGGGTTGAGAGAAAATTGATGAATCCACCACTGAAGCTTGAGCTTGAGACAGGGAAGGAAGGGAAACAAGACGTCTGGGGGGTGATAATGTTGAAGCCATACTGACTTGAGGTGCCACTGAAGCTTTTTCATATGGAGCCTGGCCACAAAAGCTTTTTCATATGGAGCCTGGCCACAAACTGCATTAGAATGGTGGAAGCCATAAACCAGAGGATGCGGAGAATGTCCCTGACCATGACTTAAGCCAGAGGAAGAAGAGACTGGAAAAAAGCAGAGACAGGGCCTTGGGGGCAAGCAAAATTGTCAGCATGGTGATGGTCTGAAACCTACAACCAAGGAACACATAGGTTCATAGGTAGGTAACTAGGATTTCGGCCCAGGGGCCTACATAAGCCTAGCCAGCAAGGTACCATAGCTTATGCCACCCAAGAAAGTTATTTTCCTGTGCCACTGTCTAGCAGAGACACAGAAGTGATCCCCAGGGTGCATTTCCTATTTCCCATCCACTCAAGATTTTTCTTGAGTGCTAATGAAGAACTTTGCTTGACATGCATGGGTAGCTTGTTCCAGAGTATAGGAAGTCTCTGGGATAGGAATCTATCCCTACAGCATGTCCTGTTTATTGTAGTGACTAGGTTTAGGTCCCTAGAGCGTGTAGCTTTGAGGAATTGGGATTTTTAGGTGTAGAATGTCCAACAGCTCTGGGTTTGACATAGCTTTATATGTTAGGCAGAGATCACCTTGGAGTAGGCGATATGCTACAGAGTAAAGCTGGAGTTTTTTTGAGGCAGTCAGTGTAGGGCATTTGTTTGAGGCCAGTAATCCTCTTTGTGAGGTACTTCTGTCACTTTTCCAGCTACTGCAGATGTCTTGCGAGGTACATTCCAAAAGGGGCTTTGTACTCTAGAACGGGTCTAATGAGTGACGAGTAGAGGGGGACAATTACTTCTTTCTGGATGAGAACCCTTTTATGATAAGGTGTGCCATGGAGAAGGGCTTCCTGACTACTGTGGCAATGTGACTATCAAAGGAGAGACTCCTGTCCACCTGGGTCCCAAGGTCTCATCACGCATTCGGTGTTAAGTAGATTGCTGCCTATGTGGTAGTTCATGGGTACAGAGCTTTTACCAAAGGGGATGACACTGCACTTTTTGGCATTGAGCTTGAGGCCATGGCTCTGACACCAGGCATCTGTCTCAATGAGGCCCTTCTGTAGGATGTCCACATCATTTGGGGGACTTGACTATGGCTCCTAGTGTGCAGTCATCTGCAAACTTAGTCAGGCAGAGGCCTTCTGTGTTAGCCTGTACTTCAGAGAAGTAGATAAACAGGAGAGGTCCCAGGATGGAACCCTGTGGCACTTCACTTGTCACTGCGTTGAGGTCAGATTTGGAGTCTGCAACTTTTACAGTGTGGGTTCCGTCAGTGAGCCAGATGGCAACCCATCTTGTGACGTAGGGATATACCTAGTTTAGCTATAATTCCAGAATGGGGGATGGTGTTGGAAGCCTTGGCGAGGTCAAGATAGGCTGTGTGAACCACCTTACCCTCATCCACGGCTTTGGTGACTGCCTCAAAGTCAATAAGGTTCTGGAGGCATTATCTGCCTTTCACAAACCTGAACTGGGTGGGATCCGGAGTTTGGAGGTTACCAATGTCTTTGTTTATGAGTTCCATGAAGATACGTTCCATGGCCTTGCAGACCAGGCTAATAGGTCGATAGTTCCTGGGATCAGTGGTGGCTCCCCTTTTGTGGAGTGGGATAACTGTTGTGCACCATTCAGTGGGCACAAAGCCTGATGCGAGGCTATTATTGAACATGGTGCTTAAGTGGGGAGCCAGTTCGTTCTGAAGTTCGTGTAAAACGCAGCCTGGGATGTTGTCCGGTCCCATGGATGCTGTGTTTTTGGCTTTAGAGAGAGTGTAGCTTTTACCTGATAAGGCATCAGAGCTGAGGGCAAAGCACAGAACTGAAAATGCAAGCTAGACAGAGAAAGGTAAACATTTCCTGAAAAGGGGATGGATGGGGATATGAAGGTAGGCATCCTTGAGATCCAGAGAGACCAGAAAGGCCTGGGGTAGAAGGGGGGAGTCAACATTTGAAAGAAAAGGGAAAGGTCCAGAATTTATTTCCAAATGCCATCCTTTCTGTAAGCCAAAAACAGTCTGGAATAAAAAAAACGCTCCCTACCTGGTCAGAGGGCACAGCTTTAATGTTGCCCTGGACCAAACAGAATGGAGCACCTCTGGATGAGGTGAAGTTGTTCCTGAGCAGGTTGGGGGTGGTAGTGTGGCCGAGTGGTCTAAGGTGCTGGATTTAGGCTCCCGTCTTCTCTGGAGGCGTGGGTTCAAATCCCCCCACAGCTAGTTTAAAGCTCTGAACTGCTGTAATGTGTTTTTGGGATTGAGAGTGTGGCCTAATGGTTAAGGTGTTTGCCTTACAAACACAAGGTGCAGGGTTTGAGTTTCACAAGGGATAATTGGCTAAGCTTAAAACGGCTCGCAAGGGCAGTTAGCTTAGTTCTAATCTATGTACCTATGAAAGAGAAGGGAATTTAACCCAATGAAATATGTCTGGTGGATAACGGACAGAACCAGAGAGAGTCTGTTGTGCTCTTTAACCAATTTGGAAGAAACCAGGAAAGATGGAGGGATAAGGGAACCTGGCCGAAAACTATGGGACGTGGACTGTCGAATGGAACCTGGCTTATCTTGAAAACCAGGTTTCTGAGAGATAAAGTTTTGAATGAACTTGGCAGGAGGCACAAGTCTATTACCCTTTTTTCACGTAGGTAGGAGGGACAGACTACCTGCAAACAAAAGCAGATTTGGAGGGTAATTCCTCTGAAACTTAGGAATAGGAGAAAAATATACGTTTCAATTTCTCCAAGGCTTTACCCTTATCAAGCATAGAGTTCAGCAGCAGCATCACCAAAAATGTTTTATTATCCAAAGGAGCATCTCACAGTTTGGCTTTAATGTCACCAAACAAAGTCTGAAGATGAAGCCAAGAGCAACACCTCATAACTGAACCAAAGGCAGCAGCCCCGGAGGAGGCATCAGCTGCATCGTAGCTGTATTTAATAGAGTAGTAAGCAACTTGAGAGGTAGAGCCCAACAGTGAAAGGGCAGACCCTACCAGAGAATCAGAAAGGTCAGTAACCACTTGGGAAGGAGAGCAAAAACACATTTGGTCATAAGAGTCTGGTAGTTAATAGCCTGAAAAGTTAAAGTTAGTGGCAGTACTCTAAACCTTTTCACACAGCCTCTCCGTGGCTCTACTATCCTTATCTGAAGGAAGCAACTCAGTCGATGGCAACAGCTTGAGGGTTTATCAGAACAGGCAGAAACTACAGAAAGCAGAAAGATGGGCAAAAAAAAAGTTATGTACTCATCATAACGTTCCATCTGAGTAGGTAACTTCATTTGTCAGCAACCTGTGAGTATTGGATCCGAATCAGATCTGAGCCGGCAGCTTTATTCAGCTAAGATCAGAGCTCCAAGCTCCTCCCCTTACCCATAACCCCCTGCCATCCTTCTCTTGTCTTCAGATCGAGTTTGTTTAGCATTATAGAATACTACAACCAAAGGATCAACTAAACATCCTAACCTGATGTCATCTGATACAGGAAGCACAAAGTTCCTAAAAAGGACAAACTACAGGTTAGGGGGACGGAGGGGGGGTTGGTTGCTGACAAATGAAGTTACCTACTCAGATGGAACGTTATGGTGAGTACATAACTTCTTTATCTGAAGTAGTTAACTTCATTTGTTCATCAACCTGTGGGACAGAGTCCCCAGCTACCAAAAAACTTGGGAGGTCCTCATGGAAGAATATTCCGGAGCACTGCAGAGCCAAAGGACACCCTCCCTCTGGAAATTATATCCAGCTTGTAATGGTGTAATAAAGGTATGAGATGAAGTGGCTGCTGAACAAATGTCACCCAAGGACACCCTGGACCAAAAGGCAGCAGAAGTGGAAATTGATGAGTAGGATGGGCGTGAACTCAAGACAGGTTCTGGTCAGCCAGAACTCTTATATGCAAGAAGTATACATTGTGAAAGCCATCTGGACAATGTAGGTTTTGACGCAAGTTTACCCAAAAAGGGTTTAGCAAAAGATACAAGGAGTTGCTCAGATTTCCTATGATCAGCAGTCCTGTGTAAATAGAATCTCAATTGTCTGTGCACATCCAAAGAATGTAACTTGTATTCACCTTTGTTTTGATAATTTGGGAAAAAAACGGTAAATTGATAGATTGATTAATGTTGGACTCGGAGGCAACTTTAGGTAAGAAGGAGGGATTGGTCCTGAGGGAAACTATCTTTATGGAAGACCAGACCAGATATGGAGGTTTGGCACAAAAGGGCATGAAGCTCTGAAACCCTTCTAGCCGAAGTGATGGCAATGAGAAAGGCTGTTTTCCAAGATAAGTATTTAAGATCCTCCGAAGCTACAGGTTCAAGGGGGGGGGGGGCAGTAAGAGCCTGAAGAACAAGGGTTAAATCACACGGAGAACTGCATCCTTAACAGGAGGCCTTAATAGGAAAGTACCTTTTACAAAAGTTTTGCAGATCTTGGAAGAAGCTAATGAACAGAGATCACTTCCCACATGAAAGTGTGAAATTGCTGCCAATTGGACTTTGACGGTGGTGGAGCTGGCACCTTGATCAAATAAAAGTGTGACAAAAACTCTAATACAGCTGGTATCGGGGCTGTAAAGGGATCCATATGCTTATGTTCCGCCCAGATCGAAAAAAGTTTCCATTTGCTCTCATAGACCTTTCTAGTAGGTGGTTTATGAGCGGCTACTAAAATAGCTTTAACGGAGGAGGAGATACGGGAGACCTAGCTATGACTGGAACTGGATCAACCAAGCTGTGAGCTTGAGATCGTCCAGGTTTGGAGTTGTCAACTCCAGGGGGTGAGAAATCAGATCCGGAGTGGGATCTAAAATCCATGGAGGATTGACCAGATGAGACCATAGGCAAGGGAACCACATCTGACGAGGCCAGAAAGGGGCTATGAGAATCTATCTTCTCCCCAACCGATGAGCTTTCTGCAAGAATTTTACCATGGGGGGAAGAGGTGGATAAGCATAAAGTAGACCGGATGGCCAAACATGGACTACAGCATCTCTGGGGGATTCCCCTAGTGGGGGAAGTAGAGCGAAGTACTCGCTGCATTTTGCGTTCGAAGGCGAAGCGAATAGATCGTAGCAAGGTTGACCTCACTTGAGGAAGATCTGCTTCGCTACTCGAGTTCAGAGACCACTCTCATAAGGTGAGAGGATGGTTCGACTCAGCCTGTCTGCCAGAATGTTGGACCGACCCAGAATGTGCACTGCTATGAGAAAGCGGTTGGTGGCGATCACCCATTCCCAAACTCTCATGGCCTCTCGACACAGCGGATAGGATCTGGTTCCCCCTTGTTTGTTGATATACCAAACTACTGACATGTCTGATTGAATCACAATTGTCCCCAAGGGAAGAAGGGCCTGGAGTGCTTGCAACGCTAAAAGCACCGCCCTCATTTCTAGGACACTGATGTGCAACAAGGTCTCTGAGTGTGTCCACGTGCCTTGGACGGTTCTGCCCATGCAGTGCCACCCCCCACCCGAGACTAGAAGAGTCTGTGGTCACTGTGGCTTGGGGTGGGGTCATAGAGAAGGGGCGCCCTTCCCAGAGATCTGAAGATTGGATCCACCAGAGTAGGGACCTCCTGCAAACCTTACTGAGGGGGATAGCTGTACTTAGCGGATATTGCAGGATGGACCATTGGACCTGCAAGGTCCACTGCAAGACCCTCATGTTTAGACGAGCTAGTGGTGACAGACTGATGGCAGCCACCATGGAACCTAGCGCCTTCAGGACCAATTCTGCTGGGGGGAGCAGAGGATTGTAAGAGGGCCATCACGTGGAATGTCAAAGTTCGAAGCCTGTCCGGAGTTAGGAAGGCCCACAACAGGTTTGTATCTAGCCTGGCCCCTATGAAATCTAAGGTCCGAGTTGGTTGAAGGGAGGATTTCTTCAGATTGATTGAAATTCCCAGATGAGAGGCCAAGTGAAGGAAGTAATTCCTGGCGGAACAGAGTAGATGCCTGGTGGGGGCAGTCAGGAGCCAGTCATCTAGGTACGGAAAGACCTGTATTCCCTGAAGCCTCAGGTGGGCCGCTACAACTGCCATCACATTGGTGAACACCTTGGGGGCTGCAGTGAGACCAAAGGGAAGGACCCTGAACTGATAGTGGCTGGCTCCCAGCCAGAAGCGGAGAAACCTTCTGGATAGTCTGTCCATCAAAATGTGGTAGTACGCATCCTTGAGGTCTATACAGCACATCCAGTCGTTCTCCTGCAGGAGTGGGAGAATGGATTGAATGGTGACCATCCGGAACTTTTCTTTGGCAACAGACATGTTCAGAGTGGACAGGTCAAGGATTGGTCTTAAGTCCCCCGTCTTTTTTGGCACCAAAAAGAACCTGAAGTAGAAGCCTGATCCAGATTGATCTTGGGGGACGGGCTGGATTGCTCTTTTTCCTAGCAGCTGCTTTATTTCTATGACTGCTGCCTCCCTTTGATTGGGTGGGACATCCGGGAGGCTCAGGGGTCTGAGAGGGAGATTCAGAGAGGGGATAGTGTAATCTATGGATATGATTCGAAGCACCCAGCGATCTGTTGTAATGGACTCCCAAACTGCTAGGTGTCTCGAGAAACGCCCCCAGACTGCCTCCAGAGTGGATCAGTCTGGTAACCCCCTCAGGGCTGCTGCGTGGGACGCTCCGAAAATCTCTCGACCCAAAATTCTTCGGCCCCCTCTGCCTCTGGGCCGGCGTCCACCCTGTCCTCCTCTGCCTCTGAAGGACGAGGGGTCTGGAGCGAAACGGGACTGTTGAGATTTCCGGAGCGAAATGGGACTGTTGAGATTTCCGGAACCACATCTCTCTTTTGGCCCCTTTGGTTCCTGGAGGAGGACATCTGGGGAGCAGAGAAGCTGATCCCGATGGCAGACGTCTTCCCATCTTTCTTGCTCTGGACCAGCGTGTCGCAGATGGTCTTGCCAAACATTGAAGAGCCGTCAAAAGGGGCATTTGTGAAGGACGCCTTGAAGGGTTCCACAAAGTCGCAGAGACTGAGCCAAGCATGCCGCCGTAAGACAATGCCCGCTCCGCTAGCTCTAGCGGCTCCTTCCGTGGCATGGGACAGAAGTCGTATAGAAGTGTTCGAAATGGACTTAGAGTGGCCATTCGGGCTGAGAAAGTTGTCTTGTCCTCGGCCGACATGGACTCTGGGGGCGACCCTGCGCATTCTTTGAGGAGATCCCGCTGGAGTCGTATCACATGTGCCATGTAGTTCAGTGACCTTACTGAGAAGGTGGCTGAAGCAAACATCCGCTTCCCTCTGCGGTCCATCGTCTGAGACTCCTTGTCGGGAGGGTGGACCGAGGAACTCTCCTGGGCTAGTTCCTTCTTGGTGGCAGCCGCCACCAACATAGCATCTACTAGAGCATCCCTGCTCCAAACCGTCCTATCTGTGGGTGGACTGAATTGTCTGGTCGCTTTGGTATGGGCTCGACAGTGTCTGGTTCCTTCCATGCCCTGGTAGTGATCAGATCTACCAGGGGATCGGCGGGAGGGGACACCCAAGAGGTAGATGGGCCTGCATCAAACACCTCCAGAAACAGACTCATCGGAGGAAAGCTTTTGGGCTGACCACCACCCTCTAATACGAAGCATTTCCATAATGTCTCCGAAGGAGACGTCCTCGGGGGGGGGGGGTGACCTTGGGGAACCTTCCCCTTCCACCAAGTGGTGACCTTGGGAACCTTGCCCTTCCTCCAAGTCTGTGTCCTCTGTCAGGGACTCAGGTGAGTCCAAGTGCCTCCTCTTGCACTTGCGTTTGTGAGGAACCTCCTCGGGGGGGCTGTCCGACAATGCCTCACCAACCACATCCTGTTCCTCTAAGGGAACCATCTGGGACGTAGGCGCAGGCTGTTCCTGGGGCCGGGTGATGGAAGGTAGGCCTGTCTGAGAGGGAGTGATGGGTGGAACCGCAGCAGGCGCCTGGGGCCTCGAGTCCCTCGACAAAACCCTCTCCACAACATCGAACGCCAAAGGAGAACTGCTCTCTCCAAGCTCCGAGAGCAGCCCCTTCGGATCAGAGGTGCAGACTGGAGCTGATGCAATTGGATCTGAATGGCCAGTATGCTCCGACAGAGCCAAAGACACACAGACACCTCCGGATCCAAAGCTCAGCTCACAGCTCCGAGAGCTCGGACCCGAAAAAGGACCCGACAAATGAGGGTGCGGTCGGAGCCGAAGTAGGGTGTACTATCGGCGCACAGCCTCCCCCGCCTCCGATGCTGCCTGGATCGGATGGCTCTGAACCCTGGAAGTGGGTCGGAAAAGGAGCAATCAGGGTGAAAAAGGGGGTCTAGCTCCACACCCCAGAGAGGGGGAGGGGAGGCAGGAGCACTCCCATCTGCGGTTGGGCCTCGAGAAACCTACGCATCATCCGGTCCATATCTGCATCTGACAAACTTCGGGTTGATCTAGACGAGGCCACCGAGGCAGGCCTGGAGTGACGCCTCTTAAGACCTCTAAGGGGACCGGGTCTCCTCCTCCAGGGAAAAGCGGGGTGAATGGAACCAGGAAGGAGAAGGCCCGGAAGCCCTAGGAGAGACTAACTGCTTAGCTGGCGGAGCCGAAGAGGAAGCTTCAGCCCGCTGCTTGTGGTGCTTCTTTCTTTTCTCCCCTCCTAGATTCCCTCCCCTCCTGAGCCATGGTGGGAGGGCGAGTCCCGGCCAGGGGAGCAGGGTAGAAGATGGGACCGTTGCGGTAGCAGCCATTGCCACTGAGGGGGGACAAAGCAGAGTCCGGGGGCAGAAGTCCCGCCAGAATCAGCTTTGACCTCCTATCCCTCAAAGCCCTGGGGTTGAAGGCTGCACAAATTGTGCAGCCCGAAGAAAGATAGTAAACCCCAAGGCAGATAACACAGTGTGGCCATCCGCCGGAGATGGCTTATGGCCACACTCGGTGCATTTAGAAAAGAAGGTTTTAGGGGCCTCTGCCATAGTAATAAAATAGGCCCAACCCAAACACAACTTCACACACACAGGGAAGAGGGAAGACTAGACTAACTAAAAAAAATATAAATTTTACCAACAAGACTAGCTTAATTAACTACAAAAGGGAACAACACTCACTCGCTTAACAATTAAACTAAAAAACTAGATGAAAAAAGGTAATTTTCTTGAAAAACTCACGAAACCCTATGCCTAGAACTCATTCTAGGTGCTTGAATAAGCAGCGGCAAATGAGATCTGAGGACAAAGGATGGCAGGGGGTTATGGGTAAAGGGAGGAGCTTGGAGCTCTGATCTTAGCTGAATAAAGCTGCCGGCTTGGATCCGATTCGGATCAGATACCCACAGGTTGATGAACAAATGAAGTTAACTACTTCAGATGGACATTTATACTCCGGCACCTTATAAAATCCATCAGGTTTCTTGGGAGCAGGGGGCTGAGAGGGTGGCCTAATGGTTAAAGGTATTTGCCTTACAAACACAAGGTGTAGGGTTCGAGTCTCGCAAGGGCAGTTAGCTTATTTCTAATCTATGAACCTATGAATCAGATGACACAGAGCAGGGGGCTGAGAGGGTGGCCTAATGGTTAAGGTATTTGCCTTACAAACACAAGGTGTAAGGTTTGAGTCTCACAAGGGATAATTGGCTATGCTTAAAATAGCTTGCAAGGGCACTTAGCTTATTTCTAATCTATGAACCTATGAATCAGATGCCACTGAAGTGGTATATAAGACAGCAGCCAAAACTGGGGGAAGAGCAGAAGGCTAGCAGACTTTATCTAAAGGACTCCATTACACCTTTTCTGAATATCAAAAGACTTGACAGCAATCCCACTTGAATTCCATCATAAGGGTAACACTGTCCCCACAGGAGAGTTCATCCAAAGGGGAAGCAGGACCAACAGAATTCTCTTCCTCTGAACCATAGCCCGAAGGGGAAGGGATCTGAGAAGATTAAGCCTGAACTACTCCCTGGAATCTTGATCCTCATCTGAGAAGTCCAGTTCCCAGGGTCTACAAGAGTGAAATACCAGGAAGGAGCAGGCAGGGACACCTCAGGAGGAGGTTTTAAAGCATTAAACAACTCCAGTAAAATCCTGCCATTCACATTGGTGAACCTTAATTACAGGGTAAATATGCTTGGTTTTTGGTTTCTTTTTCTGCTGGACATCCACACAAAACACCCTTGGAGGGTCAGATCCTTGGTGACACAATAAGCATAGTAGGGATCTCCTCCCACAGAGAGGGAGAGAGAGAGAGACACACACACACAGAGAGAAAGAGACACACACACAGAGAGAGAAAGAGACACACACACACAGAGAGAGAAAGAGAGACACACACACACACAGAGAGAAAGAGAGACACACACACACAGAGAGAGAAAGAGAGGGATCTCCTCCCAAACAAGATCTGCCAAATCCCCCTCAGTCAGTAGGATATCTGGGGCAGACATTTGTCAAGCCTCAGAGGATGTCTGAGAAGCTGGATCCAGGTCAGCCTCTTGTGGGGTCATGGAAGAGAAAATCAAGCAGCCACAAGACTCTGAGTCATATAGGGAGGCTGGAGAGCACCCATATCGGACCTAAATTTCTTAGCCATTTTTTTGACTGACCCTTGTGATGTAAAGTTTCTGACAGCACCTTGAGCCAACAGCTCAAGATGGTTTTCGAGATAAATAGATAAAGAGGAGAGATGACTACACAAGGTCTTGGGGACAAATCCCTGGCAGGGAGAAAAATGCATATGGTTGCGGGAAGCAACAAAACAGAAGAGACACTGCTTGTGATGGTCTTTATAGGGAATCTGCCTCCCACACTAACATTTTCCATTAATGGATGACATGAATCCAACCAACACTACATGAAAAAGATAAGGAGAAACCCCCCAACGGGACAAGTCTCTGAAATACGGCTTGGTAAACAATACAGCAGAAAGGTGTTCAGACCAACGGTCGATGTTCGGACTGGTGGCAAAGAAATTCTGAATGGGTGCATCTGTACGTCACCATTATGCCATATGCCTTGCACAGGGAGTGTGCGTATGACATACAGCATCTGTAAGTAATAAAAGGCTTTGTTATACAGGCATATGTTGGGCTATCCTTAGCTAAATAACTATTTATGAATACTGCAACAGTGACAAGGAAGGACATCAACAGGAATACTCACTAAACAAGGATCCTGTTCATTGTTGACACACCAAGAAAATCTTTTCCACTTCTCAATGAAAGATTTTCTAGTAGTGGGTTTACTGGCCTCCTGCAAAACCCAAAGCATGTCCTCAGGGGTTTGATTCCTTTTTGACAATAAGATTTACAACACCTAGATTGTCATTAGTAGGATAATATTAGGGTGAATTAGACAGTCTTGTTCTGTATAAGGAGATCAACCTGTGGGGTAACTTGTGAAGAATGCTTCTGGCCAGATTAAAAAAGGGGGCAATGCAGTCTGGACCAAAAGGGAGTCTCCAACAAGATTTTGGGCCTGTCCCACATGATCTTGTCTATGACCATCAGCAACAAAGGAAGAGGAGGGAAACGCATACGGGAACATCTCTCTCCAAGACAGACATGACATCCACCTTCCAAGGCACAGTACTTGGCACTCTAAGATAACCTGGGAAGCTGTCTGTTCTAAGGGGAAGCAAAACCTGAGGAATATCCCACACATGGGCAATGTCCAGGAAAACCTCTGTGAAACATCCACTTATGAGGATTTGCCATGGTTCTTCAGACTGTCTGCCACATCACTGTACTCAGAATATAAACCATCTGAAGAAACAACCGATGGCGAATAGTAAATCTCATGCCATGATGGCTTGTCTACAAAAGTGGTAAGACTTTTTCCCCTCCTGTTTATGTATCAGATGACAGAAGTGTTGTCTTAAATTCTTAGTAGCCCTGGGGTCCGAAGGTAATGCATAGCCTGAAGAGCCAGAATAGATCATTTCCTTGAGGCTGATCTTTCACCTCTTGTGAGCTTGGACCTCCTAGACCCTGATGTTTTTGGAACAAGGCCTCAAGCCAGGTCTAAAGCATCTGTAAACAGTTTGTGAATGGGAAGGTTCCTGAAAAGGATTAGGAAAATTCAGAGGTGGCAATGTTGCATCCCAAATTGTCCTCAGATACCACTGGAACCTCTGCATATGAAGTTTGGCAAAAAGAACCATTGGAATAGCTGATGCCATCAACCCCAGGGCTCTCACAAACTCTCTTGCCAAGATGCCTTGCAAAGTAAGAAGGGGCTGAAAGAGAACTGTGAATAGGACCTTAGGATCAGGAAGATGGAGTCATAGTACGGATATGAATCTTGCACCTCAAGAAAACCTGCTCCTGAGCAGTCAAAATTGACATTTTGAGATTTAGACTGAAGCCAACACTGCAACAAAACAGAATTTTAGGTCTTGCAAAAGAAGTTGCAAAGAAGTTGCAAAGAAGGGGGCTGATTTAGCAGCTCATCCAATTATGGAATGTTCTAAACACCATGAAGCCTGCAAAAGGCTATCACCAGGGCTAAACATTTGGCAAAATCCCTTGGTGCTGTAGAAAGACCAAAAAGCAAAGCAGAGAATGATGGCTAAAGACAGAAACAGAGAAGCATAAATACTTCCTGAAGAATGGAGTTGGAGTATATAGAAATATGCAGCTATGCACCCTTCATATCCAGAGGCACCAGAAAACCCTGAGGAAGGAGTAGAGGGAACAAAGACTGGAGAATAAGTATTTTGAAAAAGGAACTTTCAAGAAAGCACTGAGAAAGATGATGTCTAGAATGGGCCTCCAAGCGTCCTCCTTCCTGGGAACCAAACATCCTGGAGTAGAAACCTTTGCCCCTCTGTCATGGAGGCACACACCGAATAGTACCTTGTTCCAAGAAGTCTTGATGAAAGGGGAAGAAAATGAGGCAACTGGCAAGAAGGGGGTTGAGGAATCGCAGAAAAGGAAGAAGCCCCAAATGGTTACTAGTCTATCCTAAACTGACAGCCGATACAAGATGAACAATTTTCAGAACAAATTCAAAACATTCAGAATGGCAGCCAAGAAGTACAAGTGCCAACTCCCTAGAATATCACTTTATGTACCTTACACTTGAAATGTAGGACATCTGTCAGAAGTACAGCGCTTGGAATGGCCAAAGGCGATATATTGGTCAGACACATATGCTGCCTAGGATAGCAATAAGAAATACTGCAACAGTGATTAAGGAAGGACAAAAATGTTATGGATACTGCTACATGGACCTTCCATGAATACTCACCATCCCAGATGACTTCAGTGATATTTCAACTATCTCTAGAACACTGAAGTGGTTGAAGAGTTTGGTTATTTAATGGTCACAGGAAAAATTCCCATAAAGGAAGAGTAGAAGAGTTGTACTGGAGCTACCACAGGGACATGTTCTGAAGAGAGAGAATGTGAAAAAGCAAGTACATTTACATCATAAAAGAGGTCCTTTGCTAGATGTGCTACACAGATGAGATGGAAATGGGATATGATGCATGATTAGGCTTCTAAAGTTCAGACCCCAGGGTACTCAACTATTAGCTAAGGAGCTACTACTCACTAAAATTTGCTAAAAAAAAAAAGAACCCTCTCCTTTTAAACTAATAAAATGGCTACAGTTTATGCTACATGAAGCACTAAGTGCTTCTGATTTGCAGATGAAATAAAGCTCTTATTTTAAACTGTAGCAAGCAGTTGTTGCACTTCTGTGAAGTGGAACACTAAAGTGCTTCAGTTCTAAAAAGTAAACATAGCTTTCTTTACACGCGTGCATACACATGGCACTTCAGTTATGGCCATGAATACTGTACTGGCATTGAATGCTGGTAACGGG